>NW_028126452.1:1545000-1547500 GCF_965194825.1 Balaenoptera physalus | reverse complement strand
TTAGGATTCTCTTTTTAAGCTGTTCCTTAAAACAGTAGTGCTTAGGAAATGTATTGGAGGCAGAAGCAGTCAAGGGTAGCCTAGGGTTAGGGTTAGGCTTAGGGTACGGCTTAGGGTACGGGTTCGGGGAGGGCTTCGGGTACGGCGTAGGGTATGGGTTAGGGTTAGGGTTAGGGTTAGTGTTAGTGTTAGGGCTCGGTTTAGGGTACGGGTTAGGATTAGGGTACGTGTTAGGGTTAGGGTAGTGGTTAGGGTTAGAGTACGCGTTAGGGTTAGGGTAGTTATTAAACCTATCCCACTCTCTAGATACCCCTTAGCACGTAAAGGAATATTATTAGGGGGTCCAGCCATGGAGAAGAATTTAGACACTAAGATAATATAAGAAACACACCCATTATAAAGAAATCACATTAGGATTCTCTTTTTAAGCTCTTCCTTAAAACACTAGTGCTTAGGAAATCTATTGGAGGCAGAAGCAGTCAAGGGTAGCCTAGGGTTAGGGTTAGGCTTAGGGTTAGGCTTAGGGTACGGCTTAGGGTACGGGTTCGGGGAGGGCTTCGGGTATGGCGTAGGGTATGGGTTAGGGTTAGGGTTAGGGTTAGTGTTAGGGTTAGTGCTCGGTATAGGGTACGGGTTAGGATTACGGTACGTGTTAGGTTTAGGGTAGCAGTTAGCGTTAGGGTACGCGTTAGGGTTAGGGTAGTTATTAAACCTATCCCACTCTCTAGTTACCCCTTAGCACGTAAAGGAATATTATTTGGTGGTCCAGCCATGGAGAAGAGTTTAGACACTAGGATAAGATAAGGAACACACCCATTATAAAGAAATCACATTAGGATTCTCTTTTTAAGCTGTTCCTTAAAACACTAGTGCTTAGGAAATCTGTTGGAGGCAGAAGCAGTCAAGGGTAGCCTAGGGTTAGGGTTAGGCTTAGGGTTAGGCTTAGGGTATGGCTTAGGGTACGGGTTCGGGGAGGGCTTCGGGTACGGCGTAGGGTATGGGTTAGGGTTAGGGTTAGGGTTAGTGTTAGGGTTAGGGCTCGGTTTAGGGTACGGGTTAGGATTAGGGTACGTGTTAGGGTTAGGGTAGGGGTTAGGGTTAGGGTACGCGTTAGGGTTAGGGTAGTTATTAAACATATCCCACTCTCTAGATACCCCTTAGCACGTAAAGGAATATTATTTGGGGGTCCAGCCATGGAGAAGAGTTTAGACACTAGGATCAGATAAGGAACACACCCATTATAAAGAAATCACATTAGGATTCTCTTTTTAAGCTGTTCCTTAAAACTCTAGTGCTTAGGAAATATATTGGAGGCAGAAGCAGTCAAGGGTAGCCTAGGGTTAGGGTTAGGCTTAGGGTACGGCTTAGGGTACGGGTTCGGGGAGGGTTTCTGGTACGGCGTAGGGTATGGGTTAGGGTTAGGGTTAGGGTTAGTGTTAGGGTTAGGGCTCGGTTTAGGGTACGGGTTAGGATTAGGGTACGTGTTAGGGTTATGGTAGGGGTTAGGGTTAGGGTACGCGTTAGGGTTAGGGCAGTTATTAAACCTATCCCACTCTCTAGATACCCCTTAGCACGTAAAGGAATATTATTTGGGGGTCCAGCCATGGAGAAGAGTTTAGACACTAAGATAATATAAGGAACACACACATTATAAAGAAATCACATTAGGATTCTCTTTTTAAGCTGTTCCTTAAAACACTAGTGCTTAGGAAATCTATTGGAGGCAGAAGCAGTCAAGGGTAGCCTAGGGTTAGGGTTAGGCTTAGGGTTAGGCTTAGGGTACAGCTTAGGGTACGGGTTCGGGGAGGGCTTCGGGTACGGCGTAGGGTATGGGTTAGGGTTAGGGTTAGGGTTAGTGTTAGGGTTAGGGCTCGGTTTAGGTTACGGGTTAGGATTAGGGTACGTGTTAGGGTTAGGGTAGGGGTTAGCGTTAGGGTACGCGTTAGGGTTAGGGTAGTTATTAAACCTATCCCACTCTCTAGTTACCCCTTAGCACGTAAAGGAATATTATTTGGGGGTCCAGCCATGGAGAAGTGTTTAGACACTAGGATAAGATAAGGAACACACCCATTATAAAGAAATCACATTAGGATTCTCTTTTTAAGCTGTTCCTTAAAACACTAGTGCTTAGGAAATCTATTGGAGGCAGAAGCAGTCAAGGGTAGCCTAGGGTTAGGGTTAGGCTTAGGGTTAGGCTTAGGGTACGGCTTAGGGTACGGGTTCGGGGAGGGCTTCGGGTACAGCGTAGGGTATGGGTTAGGGTTAGGGTTAGGGTTAGTGTTAGGGTTAGGGCTCGGTTTAGGGTACGGGTTAGGATTAGGGTACGTGTTAGGTTTAGGGTAGCGGTTAGCGTTAGGGTACGCGTTAGGGTTAGGGTAGTTATTAAACCTATCCCACTCTCTAGTTACCCCTTAGCACGTAAAGGAATATTATTTGGGGGTCCAGCCATGGAGAAGAGTTTAGACACTAGGATAAGATAAGGAACACACCCATTATAAAG